>NC_057810.1:156416836-156418581 GCF_018294505.1 Triticum aestivum
GCCGCCCCCTTGGGAGATTGCATCTCCCAGGGCCGGCGCCCCCCCTGAGGGCCTATATAAAGGAGGGCAGGGGGGAGGGCAGCCGCACCCAAGTCTTGGCGCCTCCCTCCCCCTACTACACCTCGTCCTCCTCCCACAGCAGCTTGGCGAAGCCCTGCCGGAGTTCTGCTGCATCCACCACCACGCCGTCGTGCTGCTGGATCATCATCAACCTGTCCTTCCCCCTTACTGGATCAAGACGGAGGAGACGTCACGCTGACCGTACGTGTGTTGAACGCGGAGGTGCCGTCCGTTCGGCGCTAGGATCTCCGGTGATAGGATCACGACGTGAACGACTACCTCAACCCCGTTCTTTTGAATGCTTCCGCTCGCGATCTACAAAGTGGTATGTAGATGCATCTCTCCTTTCACTCGTTGCTTAGATGAACTCACAGATGGATCTTGGTGAAACCATAGGAAAATTTTTATTTTCTGCAACATTCCCTAACATCCCTCCCCCTGCTACACCTTGTCCTCCTCCCACAGCAGCTTGGCGAAGCCCTGCCGGAGTTTTGCTGCATCCACCACCACGCCGTTGTGCTGCTGGATCATCATCAACCTCCCCTTTCCCCTTGCTGTATCAAGAAGGAGGAGACGTCATCCGCTTCGTACATGTGTTAAACGCGGAGGTGCTGTCCGTTCGGCACTTGGTCATCGGTGATTTGGATCACGGCGAGTACGACTCCATCATCACCGTTCTCTTGAACGCTTTCGCACACGATCTACAAAGTGGTATGTAGATGCAATCTCTCTCCTATGACTCGTTGCTTAGATGAACTCATAGATCGATCTTGGTGAAACCATAGGAAATTTTTTAATTTTCTGCAACGTTCCCCAACATTAAGTTCATGGAAAAACTGAGTAATGCAATAAGAACGATGGCATGATGTAGACAATATCCATTTATGTAGAAATAGACCCCATCTTGTTATTCTTAATAGCAATGATACATACATGTCATTTCCCCTTCTGTCACTGGGATCAAGAACCGTAAGATCGAACCCATCACAAAGCACCTCTTCCCATTGAAAGATTAATAGATCAAGTTGGCCAAACAAAACCCAAATATCGGAGAAGAAATACGAGGCTATAATCAATCATGCATATAAGAGATTAAAAGAAGACTCAAATAATCTATGGCGACCGCTGCCATGGTGCGGACATGAATTTTGGGCGACGGCATGACCCCTGACATGATCTATGGCCGTGGGCCTTTTAAAAAATTTGTGCGGACATGAAATGGGTTGGGCGCGTTAGGTGCACGGCTGACCCAAACGCAACACAGGGCGGACGACGAGTGGCGACCGACCCAAATGAACAAAAAGCGGACAAAGCGTGTGTCCATTTGGGTCAGCGTGATGGAGTTACTTTGAAGGCACCATATATAACAACAGACAGGGAGTGAGGAGACCGGAGACCTACCAGGGTTGGAGTCGAAGAGCTGCATTCGCCGAGGTTGCGACATCACACTAGTAGAAAAAGGGCCTATTGTCCCGGTTCGTAAGGGCCATTTGTCCCGGTTGTTGAAACGGGACTAAAGTGTCGTTACTAATGCCCTAGGACTCTAGTCCCGGTTCTTATACAAACCGGGACAGATGGGCCTCCACGTGGCCAGTGTGGTGAGCCCAGGAAGGAGGCCCTTTGGTCCTGGTTGGTGGCACCAACTGGGACCAATAGGCATCCACGCGTCAGCATTTCAGGGGCTG
>NC_057810.1:156418824-156423731 GCF_018294505.1 Triticum aestivum
GGTTTTTTTTGAAGGGGGGGGGGGGTTAGGGGGTTTTGGGGGGTTAATTTAGATGTTTCATATATTGTGTTAGCTAGCTAATTAATAGAGAGAAGTGTCCTCTCTTATCTCCGTGCTTGGTCGACGCTACATACTATACGTATAGAGAGGACTAGACACGCTAGCTAGTAAGCAAATGAAGGAAATAGAAGATCGTCATCAACATATGCATACAGAGAGAAGTGATATCGACCACCTCTCCTTCTCTGAGAGATTGGTCGAACAACAAGTTCTACATATATACAATATAATTATCTCTTACAACATAATCTCCTAATTATATATGAACTCATGGTCCACATGGTATTCTCTGTCTTTATCGATCACGTGGTCAAGAAAGAATGCCGCCAATTCCTCTTGAATTGCTCGCATACGATCTGGTGGTAGGAGTTCATCCCGCATCCAAAATATCTAATTTGAAGAAGGGGGTCAATACATATATATGAATAAATGAAACTCAACACAAATGATGGTAATAAAATAAACTTGTGAATATTATTATTTACGCACTTCTTATTGTTTGTCAGAGTAGCCCCGCTCACAGATCGTGTGGCGGATGGACTCGCAAATGTAGTATCCACAGTAATCATTCCCTTGTTCCTGCCACAACCACTTTACAAGAAATATAGGTCAATCAAACCAATAAGCAAGCATGCTAAATTGTATTGATGAAACTAGCGCTTGAATCACTAGGAGATGCGCGGAACATGCTACTATAGTACTTACTTTCGGGTGTTTAAATTGCAGCTTCTTCGGCAGTCCCGGAGTTTTTGAGGTGAATTTTTTCCAAACCCTGCTAGACAAAGAAAACAATTACTTGATATCAGGAAATGAACAAAGTTGCCGATATGGTGCGATAATGATCGATTTAACTTACTTCTCTAGAATTTCAGTAATGTCCGCATATTCCTTGGGATCTTTTCGTCTCGATTCTAAGACGGTTACTAGTCCCTGCTCAAGTTTAATCTCTAGGAGAATATAGTGGAAGCTGCTGCATAACTCATAAATTACATTACTATAGCCTCGACTAATAAGGGAAACCGAATATGCACAAGACAATAACACTCACTTGAAGTTATAAGGAAAGAGTATTATAGCTTTGTTTTGATTTAATACAAACGATTGTAGCAGCTTGGCCTCGGTATCTCTGGCCTGAAATTCAACCATATATGCATCTATGAGATTTGTGTTAATGAACCCAATATCACCGATTTTTCTTTTCTTCAATTCGGCGATCTTCAATCTGCATAATATAGTGAGGATAATTAGAAATACATGCAATGAAAGAGCTGACCTATATACAGAGACTTAATGACAGAAGTAGTACTACTTACAGACAGTAGCAACTGACCCTTAATTTATCGAGGGCCTTTTGATTGAAAAACTGGAAGAACTCCTCAAATGGAACATTCAACAGCTCAATTCCAACGAGGTCATGCTCCTCTTTAACTCTCAGTGTCAAAATATTCGTCCCCCAGACTCTCTGCAGGTTTTCATGTACCAATCATGGAATCTTCGCATCATCATTGTTAGAGATCTTTCATCTTTGACGAGAGGCTTCTCGTACTTGTATTTGTGTTTGTCCACCTCCAAGAAATCATAATGTACATCGTCGGGCAGGTAATCTCCAAGATCATTATAACCGGGCACCATCCCCGGATCATTAACGACGACGCTAGACACCTAGAGTGGTGGGAACGATTGGTTCGCTTGTTCACCGAGCTGGGCAATTTGTTTCCCAGCTCGTCGTTCTGCTAACCTTTGATCACTGACAGTACTTCCCGACCGCTCCGCTTTGATAAATGACTTTTCAATAATGCGCTCATAGTTTCCTTTTGGCGGAGACTTTGGTGGTTTCTTCATGGCAGCCAGAGTACACTTCGCTTTCAACGGATCTATCTTCTCCTGTGGAGGTTGATGTTTCTTTGCTTTCACCCCTTCAAAGAAGTTCTTCACTTTGGATCGCACAATCTTCGCGTTTTCCTCCAGGCTCCTCTCGTATGGTAACTTCTCTGGAGTCTTCAGAGAAGGACCGAATCTGTATTGCCTCCCGCCTCTGGCTGTACTTCTAGACGCCGGAGCAGACGGAGCGACTGCGGCTGTCTTTCCTTTCTTACGAGGCGGAGGAGAAGGACTACGATGCGCCGGAGCAGCCGGAGCAACTGTGGCTGTCTTTCTTTCTTACGAGGCGGAGGAGAAGGACTACGATGCGCCGGAGCAGCCGGAGCTGCGGCGGGTCTCTTCCGCCCTTGTTGATGAGGCGGAGAAGGAGGAGGCTGGCTGCTCGGGCACGCCGGCGCGCGGAGAAGGAGGCGGAGTGCCGCCACGCGCCGGAGAAGGAGGCTGAGTGCCCTGATCACTCGTCGGAGGAGGAGGTGGAGGAGGAGGCGGAGTGCCCTGACTCACCGAAGGAGGAGGAGGAGGAGGTGGAGGCATCCAGTTTGGAAGGTTGATGAGCTCCTTCTGCCATAGACATGGAGTCCTCAGAGAAGAACCTAGCCAAATCTCCCCTTCACCCGTAGGGTGGTCAAGCTTGAGGTCCTTAAATCTGTCCGTTATTTCATCCACCATCACCCTAGCATATCCTTCTGGAATCGACCGACAGTGGTAGGTTGCGCCAGGTTCAGTAGGTAAAACAGAGCCAACAGCCACCTTGACTTTCAATTTCATCCATTGCGTCATAAGGTGGCAATGTTGAGACTCCGTGATAGCATCCATGGGGTAGCTAGCAGGAACCATGAAGACAGGCTCCAGCTGAAGATGCTCGGTTGAAGCCATGCTGCTTCTCCGCTGAGATGGCGGGGTAGCTTCAGGGCAAGCTTCGGTAGGTCATTTGCTCCGATTAGCTTCTCGTTCCTCTATCGATTGTACCCTTGCGTGCAGCGCCTGCAGTTGGCTATGCTCCACTTTCTTCCTCCTCTCCTGGCATTTGTAACCCTCTGCGTCCGGAAACCCAGCCTTCCACGGAATGGAGCCTGGTGTACCTCGTGTCCGTCCAGGGTGCTCAGGATTCCCGAGGGCCATCGTGAGCTCGTCCTTCTCTCTGTCTGGAACGAACTTCAAAGGTTTGAGGTGGCCTCGACGATGCTCTTTTAACTTGGTAAATTTGGGTGGCCTCAAGAGAGTTTGTCGGGCAGGGGCGCGGCGGGAGGGGGTAGGAGACCGACATCGTTTTGAGGGTTTGGGTGTCCTTGAGAGTTTTGGTCACGCGAGAGGGCCGGGGGGGGGGGTGCTCCCGTGTTATAGGTTATCACGGTTGAGAGGGTGACCCTTGACCCTCTGCCCCAGTTCCTGACCCTCGACCCTCTGCCCTAGTTCACGATAAAAAAGAAGAAAAAAAAAGAGGAGAAGAAGAAGGAACAGAGGAGTAGAAGAAAAAAGTCTTCCACTCCTCTATTCCTTCTTCTTCTCCTCTCTTTTTTCTTCTTTTTCCTCTTCTTATTTTTTCCGACGTCCCCCCTCATGTAAATGCGGTGGAAACACTTTATGAAAACGCGGTGGTGGCCGAGCCGGGCGGTTTTCTTTTCCTTCTTCAATTTTCCTTTGTTTTTTCTTATATGTTTGTTTTCGTTTTCACTCTACATTTTCGTACATATGAAAAAAAATAAAGTTTCTATACAAAAGTGCACAATTTTTATGAACAAATTACAACATCTAAATTAACTACACATATAAAAAAAAATATAATTACACATCTGAAATTTTCCTAATCTTAAAACTAAACTATACATAAACTAAAATAATCTAAAAAACATCTAAAAACATCTAAAAATAGCATCTAAAAACATCTAAAAATCTAATAATAGCACAGTGCAGGGGCGGAGGGGCACGACGGAGGGGCCGGTGCCGGCGCTGGCGGGGCAGGGGAGGGGTGCGGGAGCAGGCTGGTGCTCATAGGGGGCAGCAGGGCAAGGTGGGCGGCGCGTCGGGGCCGGCAGGGGCGAGAGGGTTGACGCCGTCGTCGGGGCAGAGGGTGTTAGCAGCGGCGGCGGCGGCGTTGAGCAGCCTGACAACATCGGTGGCGGCGGTGATGGCGACGTCGAGCAGCCTGTCGGCGTTGGTGGTGGCAGCGACGGCAAGGTGGAGTAGGGGCGTCGGGCGGTGACAACGGGAAGGAGCAGGGGCGTCTGGGGAGAAGAAATGATGGATTTGGTTGAAACTTCTAAGTGTTTTCTTATATACCCAGGGCATTGGTACCGGTTCGTGGCATTAACCGGGACCAATGCACCCTTTAGTCCCGGTATGTTCCAACAACCGGGACCAAAGGTCACTTTTCAGCAGCCCAAAGGGCGGGAAGCAGACGCCTTTGGTCCCGGTTGGTGACACCAACCGGGACTAAAGGGGGGCATTGGTACCGGTTGGTGCTACGAGCAGGTATCAATGAGACCCTTTAGTTCTGGTTGGTGCCACCGACCGGGACCAAAGGCCTTGCACAACGGCGTGGTGGTGGGACTTTAGTCCCACCTCGCTAGTTGAGAGGGGCGTGCAGTGGTTTATAAGCCCCACTACCGCACCCCTCTCGAGCTCCTCTCCATTGCAGGCTTACAGGCCTAATTGTGACTGATATACCTGATGGGCCTACTGGGCCTTCTGCGGGCCTGAATCATGGTCCATGGATGAGTTTCTAGTCATATTCAGGCCGAGGTGGCCTAGTAGGTGGCATTTGTTTTTCCCAGTTTTTTTGTTTTCTTTTTGCCTTTTTTTATTTTGTTTTGTTTCTACTTACAACAAAATACTTATTTTTTATTTTGTTTATAATTACTTATTTATTTTATTTTATGATAATTCTTTTTGCTATTAAAGTTTCTAACAAAAAAGGTTCTTTATGAAAATTCTTTTTGCTCTTAATGATTTTGAACAGAAAATAC
>NC_057810.1:156424009-156429388 GCF_018294505.1 Triticum aestivum
TTTGATAATTTTAGTTTCATAAATTTTATTTATGTTATTAAAGTTTATTTTATTTTATATTATTTTGTTTCTACTTATATATTTTATTAAAGTTTATATTATTTTGTTTCAAATTACTTATTTATTTTATTTTATGATAATTCTTTTTGCTATTAAAGTTTGTAACAAAAACGTTATTTATGAACTCGGAAACAAAGGGATTTCATACGGAAACTCGTCTGTTACAAAGGGATTTCATTTTTGTTATCAGGGTTTCATACAGAAACTCGTCTGTTACAAAGGGATTTCATTTTTTTGAACTTATTTGAACTCCATAGTTTTTTTGTGTTCAAAATGCACCATTCGAAGCCACATCATCAATTTTCAACACTTTCTGACTTCATTTGTTATTTTTCATGCATTTACTGATTATTTTAAGCTATAAGACCATGAAATTGAAAAGCATTTGAAATGAACTCTGAAAAGGTTGAAAGTTGGCATGGTATCATCATTTCACCCACATAGCATGTGCAAGAAAGTAGAGAGGGTTACGGCAAAAACTGGATGCACTTCATGTACAAAACGGACAATCTCTTTCGAAGTATCAGGGTTTCATACGGAAACTCGTCTGTTACAAAGGGATTTCATTTTTTTTGAACTTATTTGAACTCCATAGTTTTTCTGTGTTCAAAATGCACCATTCAAAGCCACATCATAAATTTTCAACCCTTTCTGACTTCATTTTTTATTTTTCATGCGTTTACTGATTATTTTGAGCTATAAGACCATGAAATTGAAAAGCATTTGAAATGAACTCTGAAAAGGTTGAAAGTTGGCATGGTATCATCATTTCACCCACATAGCATGTGCAATATTGTAGAGAGGGTTAGGGCAAAAACTGGATGCACTTCGTGTACAAAACGGACAATCTCTTTCGAAGTATCAGGGTTTCATACGGAAACTCATCTGTTACAAAGGGATTTCATTTTTTGAACTTATTTGAACTCCATAGTTTTTATGTGTTCAAAATGCACCATTCAAAGCCACATCATCAATTTTCGACCCTTTCCGACTTCATTTGTTATTTTTCATGCATTTACTGATTATTTTGAGCTATAAGACCATGAAATTGAAAAGTATTTGAAATGAACTCTGAAAAGGTTGAAAGTTGGCATGGTATCATCATTTCACCCACATAGCATGTGCAAGAAAGTAGAGAGGGTTATGGAAAAAACTGGATGCACTTCGTGTACAAAAAGAACAATCTCTTTCGAAGTATCAGGTTTTCATACGGAAACTCGTCTGTTACAAAGAGATTTCATTTTTTTGAACTTATTTGAACTCCATAGTTTTTCTATGTTCAAATGCACCATTAAGAGCCACATCATCAGTTTTCAACCCTTTTTGACTTCATTTGTTATTTTCATGCATTTACTAATTATTTTGAGGTATCATGAAATTGAAAAGCATTTGAAATGAACACTGAAAAGGTTGAAAGTTGGCATGGTGTCATCATTTCACCCACATAGCATGTGCAAGAAAGTAGAGAGGGTTACGGAAAAAACTGGATGCACTTCATGTACAAAACGGACAATAGCTTTCGAAGTATCAGGGTTTCATACGGAAACTCATCTGTTACAAAGGTATTTCATTTTTTTGAACTTATTTGAACTCCATAGTTTTTCTGTGTTCAAAATGCACCATCCAAAGCCATATCATTAATTTTCAACCCTTTCTGATATTATTTGTTATTTTCATGCATTTACTGATTATTTTGAGTTATAAGACCATGAAATTGAAAAGCATTTGAAATGAACTGTGAAAAGGTTGAAAGTTGGCATGGTATCATCATTTCACCCACATAGCATGTGCAAGAAAGTAGAGAGGGTTACGGCAAAAACTGGATGCACTTCGTGTACAAAACGGACAATCTCTTGCGAAGTATCAGGGTTTCATACGGAAACTCGTTTGTTACAAAGGGATTTCATTTTTTGAACTTATTTGAACTCCATAGTTTTTTTGTGTTCAAAATGCACCATTCAAAGCCACATCATCAATTTTCAACCCTTTCTGACTTCATTTTTTATTTTTCATGCACTACTAGGGAAAAGCCTAGCAGCAGCGCGCGTTTTAGGCCTATCAGTAGCGTGGGCAGGAGCGCTACTGATAAGGCGCTACAGCTAATGCTTAGCAATAGCGCGCCTGGATCCACGCTACTGCTAATTGACTTAGTAGTAGCGCTTCTTCAGGACCGCGCTGCTGGTAATTAGTAGTAGTGCTTCTCCTTTCCCGTGCTACTACTACTATTTAGTATTGTATTTCTTTTTTATTTCATGTTGTATTCATACACCTTTACACAAGTTTTCATACAATAGGAATTTAGATATTGTTTTTACATCATAATGAGTTATTAGATCACGGGGTGAAAGAACCGTGGACTAGTTTCAAGTGGATGTCCATCCACTTCAAACTAATCCGCGGTTCTTTCACCCAATGATATAATAATATCATCATCATCATCATATCATTAACAACTTATCATCATAATACATCATTGTCATATAACACCTCCTCAAGATCATCATTTTCATCAATGACATCACATAGCAAATTGGTCACTAGTCGTAATCACAAGTACTCCTCATTATCAACTCTAACACATTACCACATAATAAACATATTGTACCTCATATGACCTACTACATTTGATTAAGACCTACTACATTTTCTACGGTAAAATAGCAAAAAACAAGATAGCCCCTGACTCTCCATTATGGAGAATGGAGATTAGCCTGTCTCCAATTCTTGCCTTTCGCTGAATGTTACTTCCAAGAACCTCCTTGCGAATGTCCATACATTTCTTCCATTCTTTGATGATCATGTGTTCACCGGTTTTAGAAATCCGATATGCACAGGTGAGCTCCTTAGATTTACCTGGCATTATGTTCAAAAATGAGAGGCACCATTCAGAGACATCAGATGAGGCACACAATCCATCGGGAGTTTCTGTTGAAAAACATAATAATAACTTTGTAGTTAGCAATGATGTACTAGTTTTAGAAGTATGCAAAAGATGCACGGATGTCGTAATAGTAAAAAATCTTACCAGGGTATCTCCATAGAAGTTACCGTGGTTCAACACATGCACTAGTGGAACGTATTCACCATAATTTGGAGGAGTTCGATAATAGTTATTCTAATTCTCAAGAAGAGTACAAAATGCGATCAGATGATTTTTCTCCTTATACGTTAATTCGGTGCCATCGATGTAGTGGGTTTTATCTACCATATTCCGCACAGTCTTTGAAGAATCAAAATAAGCTGTCAAAGGAAATAAGCTATCAAGAATTTTGAAATAAAAAATATAAATTAGTTAATAACTATGTTTGAGAAACTCACATAGCGGTACAATCGGAAGCGTATCAACAAGGACCCGAATGTCCATATTGTCTTACTTGATGTCAGGATCACCAAGATCCATGGTGACAATCATACCCTCATAAAACCATACATTTTGCAAAGTGCTTCCCAATTTTGGCAACCAAAATGGGTTACGCTCTGAGCATTGCACAGATTTACTTCAAAATCCATATCATGATGGGTCCTTAGGTGTATTTTCTTTGTTTCGAAATTTTCATGGTCTTCAAAACCAATCCTCTCCAAGACATAGCGTCTTGCATGGCATGGGATAAGCTAGTTGAATTGTAAAATATGAAAATTAGACGTTGAAATAGTTGAAGTCATGCTTAATTACGAAAAAAACACTTGTCGTTGTTGCGTACCGTTTCACAATCGAAGGTCTCCTCGAGCTTAATGCTGAAGCGCCGATCTTCGTCCAGCTGAACGAACCTGTTGCACATACCTTGATCGTCGTGGCACCAGCTACACTCCCCCAGGAGACTGTCATCGTCCGGGTACGACATTTCCTACGTTCATAATTCAAAGATTAAACTTGTACATATTCTTGCACAAGTCATGCCAGAATTCACGAAAAAATCCGACATGACCTTTGCTAAAAAAGGACATATCGAGCGCCTGAACTTTGCTGGAACGGAAATTATTCAACACTTCGGCAAAACATAGGCCAGTCGGAGATGTAAACTAAACATGAACGGCCACTTGGGCAACCACATATCCTATTTGAGCAACAACACAAGATATACAAGGATATTTGGCTGGTCTCACCTCGATGTCGGAGGGGGTCGGTGACTGGGACAACGACGGGGATGTCGGAGGGGGTCGGTGACGGGGACGACGGCGGGGATGTTGGAGGGGGTTAGTGACGGGGACGACGGTGGTCACCTGAGAAACCATATAAGTTATCACTAATACATCCCGAATAATTGCTTAAACTAAAAAATAACAACAAATATGACATGTTCAACTAGTTTTATTAATTCAACTAGTTCTTACTAAATATAAACTTACTATAAATAGAAAAAAACTAGTTCTTTCTAAAAATAAGGTAGTTCAACTAGTTATATTAATTTACTTAGTAAACTAGTTCAACTACAACTAAAAATCTAGTACTAACTAAGCAACATCTAGTTAACTAGTACCATCACTACTAGTAATTAACATCTACTACTACTAAAAATCTAGTACTAACTAAGCAACATCTAGTACTAGCTATGAACCCTAAATTAACATCTACAACTACTAAATCTAGTACTAACTAGTGGCAGGGGGTGGGGGGCGACGGAGAGGTAGCTAGGGGAGGCGAGGTCGAGGGCGGTGGGAGGAGGGCTGCCGACGGAGGAGGGAGGAGGGAGGAGGGCGGCGGTGGAGGAAGGAGGGGCGGCCGCAGGCGGAGGGAGGATGTGCAAGGAGGAGGGAGGAGGGACGGAAGGAGGGGAGTACCTCGGCGGTGGACGGACGAAGGCGGCGGCGGCGGCGGCGATGCACGACGACGGTTATCGGCGGGGAGGGGGGAGTGAGAGTTTTTGTGAGGGCCGGTCGTGCGCATGGGGATAAGGTAGGGATAGTTGTAGCGCGTTTGCCAAAACGCGCTACAACTAATCTGAATAGCAGTAGCGCTTTGCACATAAACCGCTACTGCTAAGTGTAACTATACAAAAAATACGTCAATGCAAAAATATATTGGCCATCAATGATCTTTTTGTGTACAATCTGAATTGTCAATATGAGTCCTATCCGGTAGGAACCGGAGAGGACGCATATTGCAGCCACAAATTTTACACATAGAGTTCAGTGAAGACCAACTGGTTGTGGCAGTTTCAGAAATAACATATTTAAGGTGGTAAACACCCTGTTCACGGAGCGAGGTGGGACTAAACTTGTGGGCTGATCTTAGCAGTAGCGGTTTTCCTATAAGCGCGCTGCTGCTAACTTCTATAGCAGTAGCGCGGTTCGTTATAGTGCGCTACTGCTATAACTAGC